>NW_024097878.1:125000-146850 GCF_016545835.1 Crotalus tigris | reverse complement strand
TCAACTCCCAGAATTCCTGAGCCAGCCACGCTGAGGGGAAAGGGAGAATTTGCAAGCTGAGCTATGCTGGCTCAGGAATTCTGGGAGTTGAAGTCCACAAGTCATAAAAGAGCCGAGGTTGCCCACCCCTGCTCTAGGGCAGTGATGGTGAACCTTTTAGAGACTGAGTACCCAAACTGCAACCCAAAACCCACTTATGCATCATCGGGTGCCGGATGGGTGTGGCCCATTGGATGGGCGTGGCTGCTGTGGTAACGACAGACTGGGTGGGACTAAAAAGTTCAATCAATCAATTCCAACTTTGTAAGATTTTTTTTTTCCTGTGAGAAGTTGAAATTGACTGATTGATTGAATTTTTTTTTTTTGTACACGGCAGTGGAGGCCTAAAGCGAAAAGCTTTTATAAAACCCAGCTGAAGGACTGGGGCGACGGTGCGCATGCCCACAGAGACGGCTCTGAGTGCCGCCTCTGGCACCCGTGCCATAGGTTCGCCACCCCTGACATACACGTTTAGTTGTATGCAGATAACACTGTCATCCTTTGCCTAACATAGATCAATCAGCGCTGGAATATTCAGGCTTCAGATGTGTACTGTGGTGATTTTATTTCCAAAACAGTATGTGGTTTCTGTTTTGATAAAAGGAAAATTAAGTCCAATCAGTCCAAGCAAATTGAGACTCTTAAATACATTGAAAGTTTAGGGTTACATAAAATCCATTTCATTCCACGCATAAAAACTTCCAGCACAATAAAATTTGCTTTTAAAGTAGAAATAACATAAAAATGCAATCCACGCTCTAGCTAGGAACCATTAATATTTTTTATGATAGAAACACTAAAAGCTCACAGCGGTATCCGGCTGCTTTCCTGCAACCTTATCCTAAGAGCTGCTAATTTTTTGTTTCTTGTTTTTTCTATTTATAATCTATGACATATATTTCCCCCCTTCTCCAGTTGTAATCTATTTTATACATTCTTTTTGGCCATCCTTTTCAGGGTTTTTTCTTTCCTCATATTTCCTGAAACCTCTTCCACTCTTAGCACATAAATGTGGACGTTCCTTGCATCTAAGTGAGTTTTCCCTTCTTTCTGAACTAAAAATGCCTTAAAGATTCTAGATTGTTAATATTCTGAGAGGATTGCTCTCTAGATCAGTGGTTCTCAACCTGTGAGTCGGGACCCCATTTGGGGTCGAATGACCATTTCACGGGGGTCGCCAAACAAGGCTGTCCGCCATTTTTTCCCTTTTCCCTAGCTGTCCTACTCCCTCTTATTGGTGGCCACACCCACTTGGGGGTCACCACAACATGGGGAACTGTATTATGGGGGCACGGCATTAGAAAGGTTGAGAACCACTGCTCTAGATTATTCTCTGGAATTTTCCTGAACATGCTTATCAATATTGGCCTGATTTCAGAGGATGCCTGTGCTGTATTCATGAGACTTTCCGCGAGCTTGTCAAAGCCCCATCTTCTGCAAGAAGACAAAACCTTATGAGATCTCAGGAAATCTCAAAAGACTGGTGTTATTAAGTGAAATGTTACAACATTTCAACAAATTCACATGAGCCAACAGGAGATTCTTGATTTTTTTTTTTTTTAAATGGGGGATATATCTGGAGAGATCTAAGGATGCTCTAAGGCCTGCAAGCATTTGCAGAAAGAAAGAAAGAAAGAAAGAAAGAAAGAAAGAAAGAAAGAAAGAAAGAAAGAAAGAAAGAAAGAAAGAGGGAGAGAGAAAAGGAAAAGAGAAAAGTGGGGACAGGGAAGGAAAGGAAAGGGGGAAGGGGATGGAAGGGAAGAAGGAAAGGAAAGGAAAGGAAAGGAAAGGGAAGAAGGAAAAGAAAGGGAAGGGAAAGGAAAAGAAAGGAAAGAGGGAAGGGGATGGAAGGGAAGAAGGAAAGGAAAGGAAAGAAAAGGAAAGGGAAGAAGGAAAGGAAAGGGAAGGGAAAAAGGAGAGGAAAGGAAAGGAAAGAGGGAAGGGGATGGAAGGGAAGAAGGAAAGGAAAGGAAAGAAAAGGAAAGGGAAGAAGGAAAAGAAAGGGAAAGGAAAGGAAAGGAAAGGGGGAAGGGGAGGGAAGGGAAGAAGGAAAGGAAAGGAAAGGGGGAAGGGAAAGGAAAGGAAAGGAAAGAGGGAAGGAAGGGAAGAAGGAAAGGAAAGGAAAGGGAAAGGAGAGGAAAGGAAAGGAAAGAGGGAAGGGGAAGGGAAGGAAAGGAAGAAGGAAAGGAAAGGAAAGGGAAAGGGAAAGGAAAGGAAAGGAAAGAGGGAAGGGGAAGGAAGGGAAGAAGGAAAGGAAAGGAAAGGGAAAGGAGAGGAAAGGAAAGGAAAGGAAAGAGGGAAGGGGAAGGAAGGGAAGAAGGAAAGGAAAGGAAAGGGAAAGGAGAGGAAAGGAAAGGAAAGGAAAGAGGGAAGGGGAAGGAAGGGAAGAAGGAAAGGAAAGGAAAGGGAAAGGAGAGGAAAGGAAAGGAAAGGAAAGAGGGAAGGGGAAGGAAGGGAAGAAGGAAAGGAAAGGAAAGGGAAAGGAGAGGAAAGGAAAGGAAAGGAAAGAGGGAAGGGGAAGGAAGGGAAGAAAGAAAGGAAAGGGGGAAGGGGAGGGAAGGGAAGAAGGAAAGGAAAGGAAAAGAAAGGAAAGGAAAACCTAGCATCCTTCTTTGCCACAAACACAACACAGCTTTTTGTGCTATAAAGCCTGGTGAGTTGTCTCTCGTTGCTTTTTATCACCTGGTGTGGGTGGGCAGGACGGGCGCCCTCCATATCCCGTGGGTCATCTTATGGCACCCGGGGAAGCACGCCTTCTTTGTCACCGGTGTCTGCCCTCTGGAATAACATCCTCCCAAGTTCTGTATCGCTCCCGTTCAGAACATGTTCAGGAAACTATTAAAGACCCGCTATTCTCCCAGAGAATGTTGAATGGATTTCTATTTTGGTTACATCTTATTGGGCGGATGTGATTTATGATTTCCCTTTTCTATGATTTATGCTTTTTTTTTTTTAAGGCTTAATTGTAAACCACCCCGGGCCCTTTGAAGATGGTGACCTATAAAGTGTATAAATACCAAAAAAGCAAAAATAAAAATAAACCCTTATTGTTGTTTAGAAACGAAGAGGTTAGTTAGGATTTTTAGTACTAATTATACTATTCTCACAATGCTGTCTAATGTAGATATGTATTTACTCAAGAAGTGTGGCTGCAGCGTCCTCCTTCATACTGAGAGCTCTTGTGCCAGAGACAAATTCCTTGTGTGTCTAACCGCGCTTGGCCAAATAAAGGATTCTATTCTATTCTATTCTATTCTATTCTATTCTATTCTATTCTATTCTATTCTATTCTATTCTATTCTATTCTATTCTATTCTATTCTACCCTATCCTATATTCTGTTCTATCCTATCCTATCCTATCCTATCCTATCCTATCCTATCCTATCCTATCCTATATTCTATTCTATTCTATTCTATTCTATTCTATTCTATTCTATTCTATTCTATTCTATTCTATTCTATCCTATTCCATATTCTGTTCTGTTCTATTCTATTCTATTCTATTCTATTCTATTCTATTCTACCCTACCCTACCCTATCCTACCCTACCCTATCCTATATTCTGTTCTATTCTATTCTATTCTGTTCTGTTTTCTATTCTATTTTATTCTATTATTCTAATCTATTCTATTATTCTGTTCTGTTCTATTCTAGTCTATTCTTTTCTATTATTCTATTCTACTATTCTGTTCTGTTCTGTTCTATTCTAGTCTAGTCCAGTCCCAATTTTGTATTCTATTCTCATTCCATATTTTCCATTCCATTCCATTCCACTCCATCCTGCATTGTGTGGAATCAATCCGAAGAGAAGTTGGTATGTAATGCCATGTAACTAGGATCGTAAAATAACCTGGCTAGGTCTGATAGCCCCTGCCAAAAAGTCACCGGGAGCAGCCGAGCCGAATTAGAAAGGATGGCCTTCAGACTGAACACATATGAAAGTCTTCAGCGGATGCAGGATGCCGGTTTCTCATGCTAATGTATATTAATGTTCCAGTTAGGTTCCTACAGGGCTGAAGAGCTGTCTACTGCACATTGCCATGGTAACCCACCAATGCATATTCATTTAATCTGGAGCCGCCACTCCTCCTTCGGCAGCTGTTTGCTTTGAGATTCAGAGACAGGTTTGAAATTTAAAAGGGTGGGGAGGCTAAAATCGTGTTAAAATAATAACAATATTGATAATAACAGCAAAAGCTGGACACTTTCACCAGCCAATTCTTTTACCACTGATAGAACCGCTTATTAAACATAGTCCCTGCATTTGGAAAAAAAATAAAGGTTTGGTGGAACAAACCAAGTCTGAAAAGCTGATCTCCCTGAAATTCTCATGTTCATGGATAGACATGACAGTGGGAGAGTGTCTCCTTTTGTTTTGGTGACCCAACGGGGTGCAAGAAGTTGGAAAAAATTGTAATCAAGAGAGCGGAGCCTACAGTATTCATCCTGCAAGGTGGATCAACTGGAAGAGGACAAGAGGCTTATGATACTAAAGGATGAGGTTGTTTTATTTATTCACTCCTTCAATTTCTATAGCTGCCCATCTCCGTCAAGGACTCCAGGTGGCTTGGAATTCAGTTTTTTTTTTTAAAAAGTATTAAATTATACTTTAATAAATAGTTCCAGTACAAAAAAGGTCAAATAATAATAGGGGAGATTGTTGTGAAAAGGAAGTTGATTTGGGAGGGGAGAGAGGGAGAGAGAGAGAGAGGGAGAGGGAGGGAGAGGAAGAGGGAGGGAAGGAGAGAGAGGGGTGAACAGAGAGAAAGAAAGGGAGGGAGAGAGGGAGGGAGGGAAGGAGAGAGGAGGAGAGAGAGAGGAAAGGAGGGAGGGACAGAGAGAATGAGGGAGAGAGGGAAAGAGAGTGAGGGAGGGAAGGAGGAAGGGAGATGGAGGGAGGATCAGAGAGAATGAGGGAGAGAGGGAAAGAGAGTGAGGGAGGGAGGGGGTGGACAGAGGGAAAGAGAAGGGGAGAGAGAAGGAGAGGGAGGGAGGGAGAGAAGGGTGGACAGATGGAAAGAGAGGGAGGGAGGGAGGAGGAGAGAGAGGGATGGAAGAGAGAATGAGGGAGAGAGGGAAAGAGAGAGAGGGAGGGAGAGAGGGGTGGACAGAGGGAAAGAGAAGGGGAGAGAGAAGGAGAGGGAGGGAGGGATAGAAGGGTGGACAGATGGAAAGAGAGGGAGGGAGGGAGGAGGAGAGAGAGGGATGGAGGACAGAGAGAATGAGGGAGAGAGGGAAAGAGAGCGAGGGAGGGAGAGAGGGGTGGACAGAGGAAAAGAGAAGGGGAGAGAGAAGGAGAGGGAGGGAGAGGGAGGGAGGGAGGGAGAGAAGGGTGGACAGATGGAAAGAGAGGGAGGGAGGGGGGAGAGAGAGGGAGGGAGGGACAGAGAGAAAGAGGGAAAGAGAGAGGGAGGGAGAGAGAGAGAGAGAGGGAGAGAGCGCTAACACAGGAACCAATCTAAGAACGAAGCTTTGGGTGTGGCAAAGGGATGGAAGGACGGTTTTGTGCAAAGAGTATCATATATATGAATAAAAAAAATCTAATTTAAATAAATAATTTGTGTGCCAAACCTATTATAAAATCATTGAGTGCAAGACGCTAAGATCTAAGATACCTGAAAAGTTACACAATTGCACGAAAACGCCTGATTTTGCGGAAGGAACAGTCATCAAAGCTGGAATTTTACGATGTGCAAATAAACTTACCTTCTGTATACAGTGACTGAATCTTTTCTCTCCCTCCCGCAGCTCTCTCTTTTTTCATTTTTTTTTTTTGTAATATGCTTGTTGTGAGTTCTTAGGAACTGATCACATAAAATGCACCATGAAAGGGATTTTTTGTAAACCCGACTGATATTTTCCCCCTACTCTTTATGCTTAGCATATTACAAGCATCAAATGACATTCGTTTCTCTGAAGCTTTAGCTCCTTCAGCTACATAGCAAGGCAAGGGGCAAAGCTAATGCAAAGCAACGGAAGTTCAGCTCCCTTTCCAGAACGAAAAGTAGTAAATTGTGTAATTGTCCCGGTTGTTCCGCTACTCTGAGATAAACAATCTCTGTGCCTGCGACAGTTTTGGGCTGCTAAAACCACACTGTGGCAAACAAGAAGCGATGGATGGAAACTAATCAAGGAACGAACCAACTTAGAACATAGAGCAGTGATGGCGAACCTTTTAGAGACCGAGTGCCCAAACTGCAACCCAAAACCCACTTATGCATCGTCGGGTGCCAGGTGGGTGTGGCCCATTGGCTGGGTGTGGCCAATTGGGTGGGTGTGGCCCATTAGATGGGCATGGCTGCAGTGGTAACGGCAGACTGGGTGGGACTAAAAAGTTCAATCAATCAATTCCAACTTTGCAAGATCTTTTTTTTTCCTGTGAGAAGTTGAAATTGACTGATTGATTGAACCTTTTTTTTTGTACACGGCGGTGGAGGCCTAAAGCGAAAAGGTTTTATAAAATCCAGCTGAAGGCCTAGGACTGGGGCGACGGCACGCGTGCCCACAGAGAGGGCTCTGAGTGGCACCTGTGCCATAGGTTCGCCACCACTGACATAGGTCATCCTATGAGCAACCTCTGCTCAAGCAGGAGATCCTAGTCAGTTGCCAAGCATCTGAATGTTGATCACGTGACCATGAGGATGCTTCAACGGTTGTTAAGTGTAAAAAATGGTCATAAGTCTCTTTTTTTCAGTGCTGTTGTCACATTGAATGAATGGTTATAAGTCCTAGTCCAGGGATAGGCAACCCTGGTTCCTTTATGACTCACGGACTTCAACTCCCAGAATTCCTGAGCCAGCCTGGCTCAGCTTGGAAACCTCTCCCTTTCCCCTCAGCGTGGCTGGCTCAGGAATTCTGGGAGTTGAAGTCCACGAGTCATAAAAGAGCCAAGGTTGCCTACCTCTGGCCTACGCCTAGGCCGCTTTCTGACTCGTGGATTTCAACTCCCAGAATTCCTGAGCCAGCATGGCCCAGCTGGGAAACCTTTCCCTTTCCCCTCAGTGTGGCTGGCTGAGGAATTCTGGGAGTTGAAGTCCACGAGTCATAAAAGAGCCAAGGTTGCCTATCCCTAGCCTAGGCCACTTTCTGACTCGTGGACTTCAACTCCCAGAATCCCTGAGCCAGCGTGGCTCCGCTTGGAAACCTCTCCCTTTCCCCTCAGCATGGCTGGCTCAGGAATTCTGGGAGTTGAAGTCCACGAGTCATAAAAGAGCCAAGGTTGCCTATCCCTGTCCTAGTCTAATACTTTAACCACTACACCATACTGGTTTACAAAATGTTGAGTATCAGGAACACGTTATTAAAATAGTTCTACACGTAGAACAATTACCATAAATCAGGACTCAAATTATTTCCTAGCTGTGCATTCCAGAAAAATATATTTTTATTATTTATATATAAAAAAGAAGACCCCCAAGAGGCTTGTATAACTTCCTATTTTTGTTTCTCTGATGTATGTTATCCATCAGGTAGGCCAAAATACACTTTGTACTACCTCTGTGTATGAGGCTATGCTGAAATGGAAGCAGAAGAACAGAGCTGGAGGGGAACATGGAGGTCTTCTAGTCCAACCCCCTGCTCAAACAGGAGACCTTATACCATTTCAGACAAGCGGCTATCCAATCTCTTCTTAAAAACCTCCAGCAATGGAGCACCTACAACTTCTGGAGGCAGGTTGTTCCACTGGTTAATTGTTCTCACTGTCAGGAAGTTTCTCCTTAGTTCCAGGTTGCTTCTCTCTTTGGTCCGTTTCTATTGTTTCTTGTCTTGCATTTCTTGTCTGGAATTACAGAGAAATTTCCTGACAGTGAGAACAATTAATCATTGTTCTTAATTAATTAAGTGGAATAGCTTGCCTCCTAGAATTGTGGGAGCCCCATCAGTGGGGGTTTTCAAGAAGAGATTGGACAGCCTTTTGTCCAAAATGGTATGGACTTTTCTGCTTGAGTAGGGGGTTGTACTAGAAGACCCCTGGGGTTCCTTCCAAGTCCGTTACTCTGTTATTCTATTCTTGGGTCTAGCTACATCTATAGCTCTTACTAAACTCCCAAAGAGTTAATCAAGGTCTTCAATTAACATTAGCCGGTCTCCTGTCATGGCTAATACAACCTTGATCTTCTTGCTGCATTTGGTTCTTCTTCTACTCCATCAAGACCAGAGGTCCCCAACCCCTGGTCTGTGGACCGGTACTGGGCCGCGGCACGCCAGCAACCGGTCTGCAAAAACAAGCAAAGCCCCATCCGCAGGATACAGGCAGCACACAAAACTACACACTCTCCAGTCCACGGAAAAACCTTTCTCCACATAACCATTGGTCTCTGGTGCCTAAAAGGTTGGGGATCTCTGATCTAGACAGACCGATCAACAGATCCCTTGCTGCCTTATTCCCTCCCCTCCTTCCAGCTCTTCAATTACTGTGAAAGATTCTGGATCCCGCAGCTCTTTTGCCGAAAATGCTTAATCCACCTTTGCTTGATATAATTTTTTCCCCTTCCGTCTGTCAAGTCCAACTCCGATATTCATCACATCCTGTCAGCTCCTCTTAGTCCATTTCAATTTTCCTCTCCTCTCCCAATGAAAGTCTCTCGAGATTTCACCTAGTATTTATTTATTTTTCCTCAGCGTTTTCCCTATCACCACAAATACCATCTGGAAAAAAAAAAGTCACGGGATAGGATGTCGGCAGAGCGTTCACTTGTTTTATTCTGCCACAGTTCCCAAGCAAAGTGTTATATTCGCTTGTTTTATTCTGCCACAGTTCCCAAGCAAAGTGTTATATTCGCTTGTTTTATTCTGCCACAGTTCCCAAGCAAAGTGTTATATTCGGTTGTTTTATTCTGCCACAGTTCCCAAGCAAAGTGTTATATTCGCTTGTTTTATTCTGCCACAGTTCCCAAGCAAAGTGTTATATTCGCTTGTTTTATTCTGCCACAGTTCCCAAGCAAAGTGTTATATTCGCTTGTTTTATTCTGCCACAGTTCCCAAACAAAGTGTTAAATTCGCTTGTTTTATTCTGCCACAGTTCCCAAACAAAGTGTTAAATTCGCTTGTTTTATTCTGCCACAGTTCCCAAACAAAGTGTTACATTCGCTTGTTTTATTCTGCCACAGTTCCCAAACAAAGTGTTACATTCGCTTGTTTTATTCTGCCACAGTTCCCAAAGAAAGTGTTATATTCGCTTGTTTTATTCTGCCACAGTTCCCAAACAAAGTGTTATATTCGCTTGTTTTATTCTGCCACAGTTCCCAAGCAAAGTGTTATATTCGCTTGTTTTATTCTGCCACAGTTCCCAAGCAAAGTGTTATATTCGGTTGTTTTATTCTGCCACAGTTCCCAAGCAAAGTGTTATATTCGCTTGTTTTATTCTGCCACAGTTCCCAAGCAAAGTGTTATATTCGCTTGTTTTATTCTGCCACAGTTCCCAAGCAAAGTGTTATATTCGCTTGTTTTATTCTGCCACAGTTCCCAAACAAAGTGTTATATTCGCTTGTTTTATTCTGCCACAGTTCCGTAACAAAGTGTTACATTCGCTTGTTTTATTCTGCCACAGTTCCCAAATAAAGTGTTATATTCACTTGTTTTATTCTGCCACAGTTCCCAAACAAAGTGTTATATTCGCTTGTTTTATTCTGCCACAGTTCCCAAGCAAAGTGTTATATTCGGTTGTTTTATTCTGCCACAGTTCCCAAGCAAAGTGTTATATTCGGTTGTTTTATTCTGCCACAGTTCCCAAGCAAAGTGTTATATTCGCTTGTTTTATTCTGCCACAGTTCCCAAGCAAAGTGTTATATTCGCTTGTTTTATTCTGCCACAGTTCCCAAACAAAGTGTTATATTCGCTTGTTTTATTCTGCCACAGTTCCCAAGCAAAGTGTTATATTCGCTTGTTTTATTCTGCCACAGTTCCCAAACAAAGTGTTAAATTCGCTTGTTTTATTCTGCCACAGTTCCCAAACAAAGTGTTACATTCGCTTGTTTTATTCTGCCACAGTTCCCAAACAAAGTGTTACATTCGCTTGTTTTATTCTGCCACAGTTCCCAAACAAAGTGTTACATTCGCTTGTTTTATTCTGCCACAGTTCCCAAACAAAGTGTTATATTCGCTTGTTTTATTCTGCCACAGTTCCCAAGCAAAGTGTTATATTCGCTTGTTTTATTCTGCCACAGTTCCCAAGCAAAGTGTTATATTCGCTTGTTTTATTCTGCCACAGTTCCCAAACAAAGTGTTATATTCGCTTGTTTTATTCTGCCACAGTTCCCAAACAAAGTGTTAGATTCGCTTGTTTTATTCTGCCACAGTTCCCAAATAAAGTGTTATATTCCCTTGTTTTATTCTGCCACAGTTCCCAAACAAAGTGTTATATTCGCTTGTTTTATTCTGCCACAGTTCCCAAACAAAGTGTTACATTCGCTTGTTTTATTCTGCCACAGTTCCCAAACAAAGTGTTATATTTGCTTGTTTTATTCTGCCACAGTTCCCAAACAACGTGTTATATTTGCTTGTTTTATTCTGCCAGTTCCCAAACAAAGTGTTATATTCGCTTGTTTTATTCTGCCACAGTTCCCAAACAAAGTGTTATATTCGCTTGTTTTATTCTGCCACAGTTCCCAAACAAAGTGTTATATTCCCTTGTTTTATTCTGCCACAGTTCCCAAACAAAGTGTTATATTCGCTTGTTTTATTCTGCCACAGTTCCCAAACAAAGTGTTATATTCGCTTGTTTTATTCTGCCACAGTTCCCAAATAAAGTGTTATATTCGCTTGTTTTATTCTGCCACAGTTCCCAAATAAAGTGTTATATTCCCTTGTTTTATTCTGCCACAGTTCCCAAACAAAGTGTTATATTCGCTTGTTTTATTCTGCCACAGTTCCCAAGCAAAGTGTTATATTCGGTTGTTTTATTCTGCCACAGTTCCCAAACAACGTGTTATATTTGCTTGTTTTATTCTGCCACAGTTCCCAAACAAAGTGTTATATTCGCTTGTTTTATTCTGCCACAGTTCCCAAACAAAGTGTTACATTCGCTTGTTTTATTCTGCCACAGTTCCCAAATAAAGTGTTATATTCACTTGTTTTATTTTGCCACAGTTCCCAAACAAAGTGTTATATTCGCTTGTTTTATTCTGCCACAGTTCCCAAACAAAGTGTTATATTCGCTTGTTTTATTCTGCCACAGTTCCCAAACAAAATGTTATATTCGCTTGTTTTATTCTGCCACAGTTCCCAAACAATGTGTTATATTTGCTTGTTTTATTCTGCCACAGTTCCCAAACAAAGTGTTATATTCGGTTGTTTTATTCTGCCACAGTTCCCAAACAAAGTGTTATATTTGCTTGTTTTATTCTGCCACAGTTCTCAAGCAAAGTATTATATTCGCCTGTTTTATTCTGCCACAGTTCCCAAACAAAGTGTTACATTCGCTTGTTTTATTCTGCCACAGTTCCCAAACAAAGTGTTACATTCGCTTGTTTTATTCTGCCACAGTTCCCAAACAAAGTGTTATATTCCCCCCCTTTTGTTGCACAGTTGAGTGTTCCACTACTATGCACAAAGAACACAACATCTTTTATTCCTGGGCAAAAGTGCCGAGATGTTTCCACTACTATGATCAGGAAAAAAAAAAAAGGGGGGGGGGAATCTTGGGCAGGTTGAAGGAGACAAAACATAACATCGTGTTGTTGGCAATGCAGTGCGATGCATTCCATGTTGCCAAATCTAACACGTTTTACCTATATAATCCTTGGTTTATGACCACAGATTTCTGTTGCTAAGCAAGATGGCGGTTAAGTGCGTTTCACCCCACGTTATGATCTTTCTTGTCACCGTTCTTAAGTGAAACCCTGCAATTGTTAATTTAGTAATACAGTTGTGAGGTAAAATCCAGCTTCCCCCACTGAATGTGCTTGTCAGAAGGTCGCGAAAGGGGATCCCGTGACCCCCCCTGGGGACGCTGCATCCGTCATAAATATGAGTCAGTTGCCAAATGTCTGGATTTTAATCACATGACCCTGAGGAAGCTGCAACCGTCGTAAGTGTGAAAAACGGTCGTAAGTCACTTCTTTCCTGTGCCGCTGTACCTTTGAACTGTCACTAAATGAATGGTCATAATCCGAGGACGGCCTCTGTCCTGTGGATCGCTGCTATGGGGCATCGAGCAGTTTTCCCGCAAAGTGTTGAGGAGATGAATGTCTTTACGAACACTGCTTCGCTATGTATTCCTCGATAAATATGTAACATTTTATTTACGATCTGTCAGTTCTTCCCACTTCCTCGTTTACATGACATTAAAAAGTCATAAGATGATGAGAGCGCCCGTGAGTTGTTGTTTTTTGTTTGTTGGTTGGTTTGTTTTTTACACTTCTCCATCCTTGTCATTTCTTTCAGGGGTATAACAACGAGGCTTTGCAATCATCTCCCAGAAGGACAATTGTTCTATTTTTGGGCCTAGCTACAACTACAGCTCTCACTAAATTCTCAAAGACCTAATCAAGGTCTTCAATTAATATTAGCTGATCTCCTGTCGTGGCTAATACAACCTTGATCTTCTTTCTGCATTTGGTTCTTCTTCTCCATCTAGAAATACCGATCAATAGATCTCATGCTGCACTATTCCTTTCCTTCCTTCCTTCCTTCTTTCTTTCCCCTCATGTCTCCTTCCTTCCTTCCTTCCCTCTCTCTCTCCTTCCTTCGTTGCCTTCATGTCTCCTTTCTTCTTTCCCTCCCTCCTTCCTTCCCCTCACATTTCCTTCCTTCCTTCCTTCCTTCCTTCCTTCCTTCCTTCCTTCTCTCCCTCCTTCCTTCGTTGCCTTCATGTCTCCTTTCTTCCTTCCCTCCCTCCTTCCTTCCCCTCACATTTCCTTCCTTCCTTCCTTCCTTCCTTCCTTCCTTCCTTCCTTCCTTCCTTCCTTCCTTCCTTCTCTCCCTCCTTCCTTCGTTGCCTTCATGTCTCCTTTCTTCCTTCCCTCCCTCCTTCCTTCCCCTCACATTTCCTTCCTTCCTTCCTTCCTTCCTTCCTTCCTTCCCCCCTCACATCTCCTTCCTTCCTTCCCCTCACATGTCCTTTCCCTCCTTCCTCCTTCCTTCCCCTCACATCTCTTTCTTTTCTTCCTTCCTTCCTTCCTTCCTTCCTTCCCTCCCTCCTTTCGTTGCCTTCATGTCTCCTTTCTTCCTTCCTCCCTCTTCCTTCCCTCCTTCCTTCATTTCCTTCCTTCCTTCCTTCCTTCCTTCCTTCCTTCCTTCCCCCCTCACATCTCCTTCCTTCCTTCCCCTCACATGTCCTTCCCTCCCTTCCTCCTTCCTTCCCCTCACATCTCTTTCTTTCCTTCCTTCCTTCCTTCCTTCCTTCCTTCCTTCCTTCCTTCCCTTCCTTCTTTCCTTTCTACCTCATGTCTCCTTCCTTCCTTCCTTCCCTCCTTCCTTTCTACCTCATGTCTCCTTCCTTCCTTCCTTCCTTCCTTCCTTCCTTCCTTCCTTCCTTCCTTCCTTCCTTCCTTCCTTCCTCCCTCCCTCCCTCCCTTCTCTTCAATTATTGTGAAATATTCTGGATCCTGCAGCACTTAATCCACCTTTGCTTAATATCCAATATCCCTAATATCCATTTCAATTTTCCTCTCCCAATAAAAAACTTTGTGTATTTAACCTATTATTATTATTATTTTTCTCAGCATTTTCCCTACCAGCACAAATACAGTCTGGAAAAGTCATATGACCGGAGGATCCGGCCCCACAGGGGCCTCAGTAAAATAAACCCAGATTTTCATGGAAAGCCCAATCTAGACAGCTGGTCCAGATGGGTCATGCTATACAAGTAGGCCTCGACTTACATTCATTTAGTGGCCATTCAAAGTTACGACGACACTGAAAGTAGTGACTTCTGACCCTTTTTCAGACTTATGACTTTGTTAGCATCCCCACGATCACGTGATCAAAATTCCAATGCTTGGCAACTGACTTATATTTGTGATTGTTCTAGTGTCCAGGGGGGTCACGTGATCCCCATTTGTAACCTTCTGACAAGCAAAGTCAGTGGGGGGGGGTCGGATTCACTTAACAACTGCGACAATTCATTTAACCACGGTGGTGAGAAAGGTTGTAAAATGAAGCAAAATTCATTCAACGGATGTCTCGTTTAGCAACGGTTGCAGCGTCCCGGGGTCATGTGATCCCCATTGGCAACCTTCTGACAAGCAAAGTCAATGGGGGAAGCTGGATTCACTTAACGACCGGGTGCATAACTTAACAGTTGCCGAGCTGCGCTCAACAACTATGGCAAGAAAGGTCGTAAAACGGGTCAAGAGTCGCTGAACAAAATGTCTCGTGGAGCAACAGAAAGGTTGGGCTCAGTTGTGGCTATAAGCCGAGGACTTCCTGTGTTGCAATTCAAATCCACAAGACCCTAGTTTGCTTTAAAAGGGAGGTTGGTTCTTTTTCGCTAGGATATGGTAGGAGTTTTGTGTTTGTGTGTGTGTGTGTGTGTGTCTTTCTCTCTCTGTGTGTGTGCAATAATGAACTGTCTGAGAACAATTTCACAGAGGACTAAAATAGAACAGCCTTTAGAAAATTATTTTTCTCTCCACAAACAAATAAGCAAAAACATCACAGGAGCCATGTTAAGCCATTGTGAATCATTTTTGTGTGGTTTTTCTTCTCTCTCCCTCACCGTCCTAGTAGTTGAACTCTGAGGAGCTATGGAGTGGTTTATAGTCCACAAAAAAGCCTCTTCCATTGCTCTTATTAAAACTTGGTAGTGAGTTCTATGACTCTTAAGGACGACAATGGCAATGTGCACAAAATGAACACGCATCCTGGGAGGGGGGCAGAGTTAAGCCTACCTTTTTTAATGGAAAGTTAAGAGGTATTCCAGGCTGATTCCAAGAAATATTCTTTCTATCCACGTTCTTCCAGACTAGAGCAATTGATTTAGCAAAAAAGCTAGTAATCAAGTAAAGGAAGGGAACATGGATGCCTCTATCACAACGAATGTAGATATCACATCTACAATATTGTTGAAGGAAAAGTCTTCATCATGGTTCAGTCCAAGCCAGGAATAAACAACATGGCGACTGCTTTAGAAAGAGGGTGGCAGTTTATTGAAGAGGAGAGCCAAAATCCTTTAGGGAAATATATTCTGCCTTTTAAATATTTCCAAAAATATTTCTTTCTCGGGGGGGGGGGCTGACTTCCCACAATTCCCTCCAGAAATTCACAGTATGAAGGAGCTGAACAGTGGAATGGATTGATTGTTAAAAAAAATACAGACTTTGCTTTAGGCACGCTAAATGGGATTTCTGCCCTCGAAAAGGCTAGCGTGGTCTTTCCGAGCAACGGAAACCGTACTTGCTAAAGTTAAGAACTCCAGGTCAATCTGCAACTATGTTCATGGAGCAACGACTTTGCTTTTTATAGGATCAGCATCTGATCACACTTGTTTAATACAAAGCCTTTGCCACTGAAGCGGGAAAGGAAATTGAAGCATATGGTTTTAGGGCAAAAATCTGAGATCACATTCTTAGGGTTCAAATCACGGGTTCAACACCTCTCGTTCATACTAATGCCAATGACACTTCCTCTATTTTACCATCCAACCAAAGTAAAGCTAGCAATGCTTTAGTATACCGTAAATGCCGGCGTATAAGACGACTTCCGCGAGCGCTGAAATCGGCGCCAAAGACGGGGGTCGTCTTATACGCCGAGTCGTCTTATACGCCGGAAATACTGGTAGTTTCCGGCGTATAAGACGTCGTTCTAGGAATGCGGCCCGGCTATAAAGACGGGGGTCGTCTTATACGCCGGGTCGCCTAATACGCCGGCATATACGGTATATTTCAGATATGTGTCTTTAGGCCATTACAGAAATACACCTTTCGAAAGAACAGCCCTTCAAAGATTCTCCCCATCCTTGCGAGACTAAGGCTGTGCAGAGTTTGAACACAATTCAGAAGAAATGATTTACTTATTTAAGAAAATTCATACGCTCACCCAACTCACTCTCAGAGATTTCAGGCAGCTTACAAGGATGAAAGCCCAATACAAGAACAATTTAAAAAAAAAAGCAATAACCTCCACCGCACACTCCTGGTGACAACAATCAATAGCAATAGCACTTTGACTTATATACCGCTTCATAGCCCTCTCTAAGTGGTTTACAAAGACAGCACCTTGCCCCCAACAATCTGGGTCCTCATTTTACCAATCTCGGAAGGACGAAAAGAGGAGTCAACCTTGAGCTGGTCAGGATCGAACTCCTGGCAGTGGGCAGAATTAGCCTGCAATACTGCATTCTAACCACTGGGCCACCATGGCTCAGTGGTTAGAATCAAATGAGCTAATTGATGGGCTGCATCCCACTCCGGATCCCCAGGCCTTTTGGCAAAACCAGGTCCTCCCGGGCTTTGCAACGGAGTGTCACAATGGGAGCCAGTTTAATCTCCGTGGGGATGATGTTTCAAAGGGAGAGAGCCACCATGGAGAAGACCCTTCTTCTTGAACCCACTAGATCACTGGTGTCAAACTCGATTGCGTCACGTGACGTATCGTGACATATCACGTTTTTTGCCTATTCAGAAGTGGGGTGGGCGTGGTCTGCGCATGACGCATCTGGCCCGCGGGCCACCAGTTTGATACCCCTGCACTAGATGGACCTCCTTAGAAGGGACCCACAATACTCCCCTCCTCCCCACTCTTGTGGGTCGGATAGATGTAACTGGGAAAAGACGGTCCTTCAAATAATTCTGGACCCCGTGTGAACACAGCCACAATCTGATGCTCATTAAAGTAACCCACCTGTGTTCAAGCTTTTGAATGAGACTGAAAAAAAGATGTGGCTGCTTTAAGGAGGGATTCCTTAAAGTCAGTATGACTTTTCAAGAAGCTACAGCTTACTTGTGAGTTTGCAACTGGAACTAGGCTGGGCCAATTTAATGGTCCAGAGGGCCATTTTCCAAATCATTTTGGAAGCACAACTGTAAACGTTGCAGCATGTTCATTGATTGGGGGGGGAAATATATGCTCAATAGGCCCCTTTAGTTCTGCAATGGAGCCCTGTCTCATCAACCTAAACAACATGTTCACACATTACTTGAAACTATATTTCAGTTTGAAAGTAAAGAGGAACTAAAGAGCCTCTTGATGCGGGTGAAGAAGGAGAGTGCAAAAGTTGGCTTGAAACTCAACATTAAGAAAACCAAAATCATGGCATCCGGCCCTCTCAATTCCTGGCAAATAGATGGGGAAGAAATGGAGGTAGTGACAGATTTTATTTTTCTGGGCTCCAAGATCACCTCAGATGGGGACTGCAGCCAAGAAATTAAAAGACGCTTGCTCCTGGGGAGGAAAGCTATGCCAAATCTAGACAGCATGCTAAAAAGCAGAGACATCACTCAGCCAACAAAAGTGCGTATAGTCCAGGCCATGGTTTTCCCAGTTGTAATGTATGGCTGTGAAAGTTGGACCATAAGAAAGGCTGAGCGCTAAAGAATGGAGGCCTTTGAACTCTGGTGCTGGAGAAGACTCCTGCGAGTCCCCTGGACTGCAAGGCGTTCAAACCGGTCAGTCCTAGAAGAGATCAACCCCAACTGCTCTTCAGAAGGCCAGATCCTGAAGTTGAAACTCAAATGCTTTGGCCACCTAATGAGAAGGAAGGACTCACTGGAGAAGGGCCTAATGCTGGGAAAGATGGAGGGCAAGAGAAGAAGGGGACGACAGAGAATGAAATGGCTGGATGGAGTCACTGAAGCAGTAGGTGTGAACTTAAATGGACTCCAGAAGATGGTAGAGGACAGGAAGTCCTGGAGGAACGTTGTCCATGGGGTCACGATGGGTCGGACAAGACTTCACAGTTAACAACAACAACAACAATATTTCAGTTTTGTGTGGAAGCGACTGCAGTCTGATTGCTTCTTTGCTTAGCAACACACCAGGTCTTATAAAAACCTGAAGGTCACTGGCGGAAATCCTTGTAGACAGATAAGGAGCTAACTAGCAAGCAACAAAAGGCAAACACTTGACTCTTCCAAGGCGTAGAGAACCTGCTGAAGATTATTCTCCCCTGTCTCTTGAGTAGACTCTTTGTGGCCTCAGCCCTCCAAGAACTCAAAGTGATGTTCAGAATAAAATGTTCAATCAAGGATGTAAACAGATCCAGTGGCACCAGTTTGAGTCTTGTTCTCCTTCTCTTGTAGCCACAGAGATAATCCTTGCAGCCTTTGTGCATGCAAGCAACTTCTAACAGCCCATGTAGTAGCTGGCTCCTTCCTTACCTTGATCTTCTCTACCTGGAGAATGAATTGTGTGAAAGTCAGGCAGAGTTTAAAAGGAAGGAGTTTGATCGGAGAAGCTTCATAATCCAGAAACATTTCTCTTTATTATGGCTTTTGCAGCATTTTTTCAATCTTTTCAATCAGTTACTCAGACCTAATCCACATATTGAAGGATAAGGTCTGCAAACACAAATAAAGTTAATTAAATTAGGCCTCCCAAGTGAACTGCATGTTGACAAGAACAAACAGTATAGGTGACATATCTACACACATACACACACACATGCCCCTCAAGTATCACCCTAGAATCAGCATATAGATCCTTCCACAGGCAGAATAAACTCCCTATTTAACTGGGATGCTGTCCCCCATTTCTTTGCAGCTGCTCCTAAAGGCAAACTGTTTTGCTTTTAGGAATAAATATTTCTTCTTTCCTCACAGCTGTCTGGATCTCATTTTTTTATTTATTCGTGTGCCCCCCCCCCGCCCTCAAGTTGGAACCCCAAATTATTTTTCTGACAGTGGCTTATAGCAACTAAAAAGTGAGTACAACTAACTCCATATATTTTCTGTTCTTTGTGATCTCTCAATCCATTAAACACTTCCCAGGTGGTCTCACCACTCTCAGAGTTGATATTTTTACCACAATTCAAGAACAAATGATATTTTTTTTTTCCTAACACAAATACAAACAGGTTTCATTTTTATCTGGTCAATTAAAATTATCAATAGTTTTCTCCCCATTGATCTTGTCAAGGATACCTGGAAAAATAACGACATATCTATTTCCTTACCATGGTTTTAAAAGAAAACTGGGCAATGTTAAATCTAATAGGTAGTAATTTCCTCAGTCCAGAAGCGGATAATTACCAAATGGCCACATTCCTTCTCACTCAAGGTGATAGCTAGGATTAATCTCTGGGAGGGCTGAAGCTGCAGAACTAAAGAGTAAAACTTCATAAGGGCATGTGCAGGATGGCAAAGCAAACTGGGTTAGTCTGCTTGTAATATATAGATAGATAGGGATGGAGAGATGGAGAGATGGAGGGAGGGATGGAGAGAGAGAAAAGGTGAGGGAGAGAGAGAAGGAGAGAAGGAGAGAAGGAAGGAAGGAAGGAAGGAAGGAAGGAAGAAAGAAAGAAAGAAAGAAAGAAAGAAAGAAAGAAAGAAAGAAAGAAAGAAAGAAAGAAAGAAAGTCTCTGCAGTTTTCTTGGCAAGATTTCAGAAGTGGTTTTCCATTTCCTCCTTCCTAGGGCTAAGAGAAAGTGACAGGCCCAGAGTCACCCAGATGGGACTAGAACTCATAGCTTAATGCTTTAACCCAGTGGTTCTCAACCTTTTTAATACCGCGACCCCCAACCGGTCGTAAGTCGAGGACTACTCAACCGGTCGTAAGTTGAGGACTACTCAACTGGTGCAGCACCGTTTGCAGAATGGGACTTTTGGCGGGCTCAGCAGGGCAGAGACAGCCTGGACAATCCCTATTGGCTTTTGAAAGCCAATAGAATTAGACTCTATTCAAGAGAGTCTACTCTATTGGCTTTCAAAAGCCAATAGAATAAAAGGGAGTAGCACAGCTAAGGAAAAGGGGAAAAAAATGGTGGACTGCGGTTTGGCGACCCCTGTGAAATGGTCATTTGACCCCAAATGGGGTCCCGACCCACAGGTTGAGAACCACTGCTTTAACCACTACACCAAAAGGGCTTTTTAATAATAAAAATAGAGAGATGTGTTTTGACTTTTTTGACCCCCATCTTGGGACTCCCAAGATGAGATTTTTTTTTTTTTTGCAGCACCGTCCCGCTTGAGACTTTTGAGAAATAAGAATTTCAGTCCTCTATGCATGACAGGAGAGAAAGTCTCCCTCAATTCACATGATTTCTGTGTAGAGATGTAACAAATTGACCTATAACTGTCCCAGTTCTAGGGCCAAATCTGGTATCTGAAATCCAGAGGCACACCTACAGATTACTCCTAATGGTAATGCTATTACAGAAATGACAATAGAGACTAAATAGATGATTAGATAATAAGTCCTATGAAGGGATAGATAGATAGATAGATAGGTAGATAGATAGATAGATAGATAGATAGATAGATAGATAGATAGATAGATAGATAGATAGATATGGATGGATAGAAAGATAGAAGGATATGGATAGATAATGATAGATGGATAGATATGGATGGATAGATGATAGATGGATAGATAGATATGGAAGGATAGATGGATATGGATAGACAGATGATAGATGGGTTGATAGATATGGATAGATAATGATAGATGATAGATGATAGATGGATATGGATAGATAGATAGATAGATAGATAGATAGATAGATAGATAGATATGGATGAATAGATGGATAGATAGATATGGATGGAGAGATGGAGATGGATATGGATGGATACATGGATGGATGGATAGATAGATAGATAGATAGATAGATAGATAGATAGATAGATAGATAGATAGATAGCCAAACTGAAATCTATGGAGCATGTTTCACTGGTTAAATTCCTCAGAAAGATATACTTTTCAGCATGAACATTTGGGATTCTGTGATTTCTGATTTGATTTTTTTCCAATATATTAATATGCTCAACTCATTTCCAGGTTTATTCCTTTATTCCTAAAAAAAAAAAAAGGCATGCTCAATTCCCTTTTTCCACTTGTGGGAAAGCAAAAAGGAAATGGATCTGGATTATTACAGTTGTGGTCCTCAACAGTTCCTTACTATAATCACATCCATTATGAAGAGCGTGAACTGAGTCATTAACATTTTACCTGTGTTTGTTTTATTCCCACTGGCTTGTTGTTACTTAGCATTCTGTCTAGTCTTCCTTTTTTTGAGAGAAAGAGAGAGAGAAGAGAGAGAGAAAGAAAGAAAGAGAGGAGACAGAAAGAAAGAGAGAGAAAGAGGAGGGAGGGAGAGGGAGAGAGAGGAGGGAGAGAGAGAGAGAGAAGAAGAAGAAGAAGAGAGAGAGGAGAAAGAAAGAGAAAGAGGAGGGAGGGAGAGGGAGAAAGAGAAGAAGAGAGAGAAAGAGAAAGAGAGAGAAAGAAGAGGGAGGGAGAGGAAGAGAGAGGAGGGAGAGAGAGAGAGAGAGAGAGAAAGAGAAAGAGAAAGAGAGAGAGAGATGGCAGAACTTATATCTGAAGTTTATCCCAAAGATGCTTTTTCACGAGGCAACTGGACTTTCTTGTTTCTCTTTGAAGACGTGTCGCTTCTCATCCAAGAAGCTTCTTCAGCTCTGGAATTTTAAGAATTTCCTCTTTATCTATTGTTTTTCAGCTGTGAACTGGAAGTCAGCAACTATGAACTGGAAGTCAACTGGATTAGCTGTTATCTAAACTTTTAGCCACATCGACGACCCATATTTTTGATGGGTCAATGTGCCAGGAAAGGGCTCCTGGTATTTACTTCTTCTTTCCATCCTGCCTATGAAGACCCCCGTGATGTGGCTACTACGACACAGTTTCTTCAGCGGCATCACAGAAGCATCTTTATTAACCTCGTGGTTTTATTATTATTATTATTTTTAGACTTCCCCG